>NC_081415.1:260231424-260273924 GCF_030272615.1 Cryptomeria japonica
ACCACTTTGGGCCCCGACCCCCACTCGGAAGCCACTCTTCCAAGTATGACAGTACTCAACCTCCAAAGAACTCCAAGGCAAAACACAAAAGCCAACCATACACAGGGAGTTCAAATACAACTAAAGGAATACACTTGGACACACAAACCCTACCATATAGGTTAAACCAACTAGAGGTAATATGACACAATCTGGTCAACTCACATGACGTAACCCCATGAAGGAACAAAGCAAGTAAAGACATAATCAACACTTAATACTAACTTGCATGATTAACTTGTGTTCAACAACATACCAACATACACACGAGAATGGCTCTTTTCAAATTAAACACCAAAATCCTTCAATAGAGAAAATATCCAAAAAGGGTTTCACTTGCACACATAACATATAATCCATTTTAAGGAATTATAAAGATAATTCTAGAATATAATTTAAAACTATTATTATCTAATTGTGACTCTTTCAATTAATTAATTCCTCCTAAATAAGAAAATTTACAACAGGGAAAAAATGCATGAAAAGGTCTAAGTCAACATATACCCAATTGACTTGCACAATGATTTGATTACGAAGCCAAACATAAAAGAAAACAATCCATTATTGACATCCGAATATAGATTTTTTTCATCAAGTTCATGTTGACCAAGGTTTTCTATAATTTCTAAGTTTTGATTTAAAACAATTTCTTCAATAGTTTTCAAAAATAATAAAGTCTTCCAATCCATATTTACTATGTCTATTGAAAAATTCTAAAACAATAGTAGATAATTTAGACACATGTGCGCATATATAATTACACACACATGTATATAAATCATACCTACTTTAAAACAGATAATAATAAAACAAAATTTACTATTTTCATTTCCAAACATATAATTATCTCAATATGTATTTTTTTTTTAAATCAAATCTGAATATTAAAAAAATACAAAATTAATAAACTCATATTAATACATATTTAACTATTTAAATATTTATAAAAAAAACTAAATTAATTTTTAATTTAACTTGGGCCCACAAAATGGTGAGGAGGGTTTTCGGTAGGACCCACGCAATAAGCAAGGGGGAGGCGGTGAGTGGGAGACCCACTATTGTAGGTTCTCATCCCACAGTCATGGGTACCTAGGTGTGGGAGAGCCCACAATAGTGGACTCCCCACAGCGTGGGTTCCATGCCTATGGGTGAGCCCACATCATGAACTCCCCACAATGTGGGTTTCACACCTATGGGTGAGCCCACAACATGGGAACCACACTAGGCTATGCCCCACAAAACACATAGCCCCCCAAAACAAAAAGAAACAAAGAATGCCCCTCAACAAAATACACAATTCCTCATAGATTTGAGCCAATAAGGGGGTAATAATATTGACATAAAAAAAAATAACTCCCCATTTTCAAAACAAAGAAAAATATACAAAGGAATAACATGTAATATATCTATTTTGTTTTTGTTTTGCTCACATGAAATGCACAGACAACCTGATTAACCATTGTTCCCAACAACTATTTCATTTCAAAATAATTTATAATTACAGCAATTCCTTCAACAAATTTTTATCAAACATCAATTTAACTCAAAAGTTTTCAAATCCCAACCTGATAAGCTATTCTTGGAAGAAAAATTGAAGATGGGTCCAAAGGATGCACACACAACAAGCCACACCAATCCTTCCAAGCTTTTTACCAAACTAAACCACTTCAAAATTTCATCACCACCTCCAAGCAAAGAGAGGAAAATTTCCCCAAAATAAAAGAGCTCCATAATCTGGAAAAATCTCCAAATATAAAAGATTTTTACCCAAAAATATTTTTTAGGGAAAAACTCTTTTCCTTGGGAAATTTTAATTTTCTTAAAATAAAAAAATTGAAATAATTTCCTCCAAAATCAATACATTTAAATTTAATTTTCCTCACACATAAAAGTCAACAAGATTTTATTTTTTAAGTCTAAATAACTTTTTACAAAATCCACTAAATGATATATTTAAACAAATAATTTAATTAGATTCCTTGTTAAGATTGATTTTTCTGTTTTTATGATATAAGGGTCCTATTATAATTTATCTCTTATTTAATTAATGCATGACGATATGCATTAATTATTAATAACACTAAGGTATTAATAATTAATCTCGCATGAAGCAACACTTAGGAGAATTAAACAAAGTCACAAAACACATAACACACAAATCTCAACTAAACAAAATAAAGACATGACCCGCATACCAATGTCGAAAAGGTGGCCTTATTGGCGAACCGATAGGGTTGACAAATGACTAACAAAGATCACAATCAAGCAAGGCTAGGGATGATATTTAGGGCCTTAATCTGACTATCTTCTTCACTTACATTGAGTTAATTAGGTACGCTCAGACCTGTGCAGCCAAGTGGAGTCGGTACCTTGTACCTACAATTCCTGCATCATCGAACCTCACACACAAACACACACACACACACACACACACACACACATAAATTCATACACGGTATACACACCGATGAAGGAGAATCATGAAATTCCATGTCTCTTTGAAATGTGATGGAAAATCATCTCCTCGCACCCCATACAAACTCTACACATACAAGAAGACAGATACATAGTGCAACTCATACATAAAGTAAATGTGTAAGTCCATGGTCAGTACCCAATAAATATAATTACATTTCCTCATCTATAAAATACAATGCATAAGCAGAATTAACATCTAATCATTCATAAAAAATAGTGCATAATCAACATCTACTCCTCAATAAGCAATAATGCATAATCACATCCACTAAATCACACTCCAAAGCACAATAGCTACATAAAAAACATCACAACATAATGTATCAACCATCCACGTAAGCCACTTAAAAGTCAACCATGGTCAACGAGGTCAAATAGAGTCTGATTAGGGAAGGGGTACTATATGCAACCCACATTTAAAGTTGAATATGCTTATTTGGGTTTGAATAAATTTTTAAAACTTTAAAGTTTCAATTGCTTATAAGGTTCTATTTATATTTAAATAAATATTTCATTTTTTATTTTGTTTTTTTGTTTTTGTTTAATTTTGCATGTTTAGGCCCTAAACATATGAAAAACCAGGGGCTCCACTAAATAAGCACCTAGTAACCTGGCCATCAGCCTTTGGTCACTTGGGTGACTAGGCACCAACCCTTAGGGGGCTTAACTTAGCCCCCTCCTTGCAATAATTTTAGGTAGTTGTCTCACAAAAATAGATGCAACTTTTGCAAAACAATTTGGATTTTCAATTTTAAAAATGTCTTGGAAAGCTGACTCAAAGCTCTATGTTGTGATAAAAAAAATTCCTAAATGCTACTCTAAAAAATAGGTGCACTCTTTTAAATCCAACACTTCTTTGTAAACTTCAAATGACCATATCTTTGTCATACGAAAACATTTTTTAACATTTTTTATAGAAAATATTATCAAAAAGATATAAGGAATCTATTTTTGGAGTTGATTTTTTCTTTAAACAATTGATTTGGTGTGTTTTTATCATATTTCCATATTGGGCTTAAAATTAACCTCTCATATTTGGATTTGGATCTAAGACAAACAAGTTTCTTTTAACCTGACCCACATACGTATGATGTCCTCACTCATCCTAGTGGTGAACTTGAGTGCACTAGAAATAAGTGGTCTTGTTTTCTTTTTTAGGAGGTCTACTTAGGGATTTGATCAACCCAATGGAAAACTTCAACTCCCATGTTCTGGCAAAGTGTAAAGAGCAAGGGGTGAATCAAAAGACACCCCTCTTAGAAGTAGAATCTTGTCAATCTTGGATAATACTGAAAGAATTTTATATCTTTGGGAAGTTGGTGAAGATTGTGTTACTCTCTCCTCTCAACTATTTGGCATTATTATCTTTCATCTATGGATTTGGGCCTCATATACCTTGTGTATTTATATGACACCCCTTAGTTGATCTTGTCAAACCTAGTTAAGACATTTTGGTCATCTCTTCTTGTGGTGCTTTGTGCATACAAGGATTGATAATCCCACTTGAGTCAACCAACTTGTTGGTTTGTCTTACTTGTTTAATTTTTTTGATCATCTTCCCCATTTGAAACCAAAATGAGACACATCATCCAAATTGAGCCATAGGATTTTGTATTCTTAAATCAAAAAATTCAAAAAAATTATTAAACTTAAAAGTCTAAAAAAATGAATTAAAAAACTCTAAAAAATCAAAACATTTCAAAAATCAAACAAAATTTCTTTCTTTAAACTTAGGTGTCCTCCAAGTCAATCTTTCACATCATCTCCAAGTCATATATTTTATCTATCAACCTCCTTCTAATCATATCTCTTATCATAATCACCCATCTTAAATCTCTCATTCTAATCACCTCCTTATTCATCCTATTCGCTCATCCAATCCTAATAATCACTTCATCCCAATCATCATCTCCTAATCATTCCTCATACCATAATGATCCCTAATCCATCCATAATCAATCATTTAGGAACCTAATCCTCATAAATTTTATTGATCTAATCAAATTCTTAATTCTCATCCTAACCATCCTCCATAATCCACATCAAAGTCCACTTCTCTTAATCCAGTGTCATCATTTATCTTTTTCCTCGTCATCCTTTATCCACTAGCATCCTTAATTTGCATCCTTCATCATCATCATCACCATCTCAATCCAATCTCCTTGTCAACCCAATACCATTCTATCCAATTCCTAATCCAATCCACCTATCCCTTCATCTAAAATCAATCACTCATTAGCCATTTATTTATCTCAATCGAACCTCAAATTCCCAATCCTTAATAGAAAAACCATCCTTTGTCTTCCAAACCTCCACCATCCTCCAAATCAATATCCAACTATCTCAACTAACCTTTCCCCCATTACAACATTCTTCTAACCCAAACTCCATCTAAAATCATATTGAAACCTCACCTTCCAATCCACATCTAAGACCTCATCTAATCCAAATCCAAAACCGACATCTAAACATCATTGGTTGGTTTAAAAAAATGGTTATGGAAGTCAAGGATCTACGTCAATCATCCTTCCTCAAACCATGCCTCCAACCCAACCAACCTATAAATCGTGTCCATCCAACTCATGCATGCCTCTGAGTTATTCAACTTCCACCTATTTATGTCTCCCACCCCAACCCACTTACCAGGTCAATCCCATAACCTCTAATCCATATACCATAACACTATCCATTCTTCCTCAACCAATTATATCTAATCCTAGTCTATCTCTCATTCCTTATCCTTCCTCTACCTTTGACAAGAGAAATCAATCTTATTCCTCATCCATGTCTCCATATTGTCCCTCACCCACATATCCACATCATCCAATATCTATACCTTCATCTTTTCCTTTGTCCACATCCCAATCCTCATATTCATATAACCCCTCTGTCACCTCAACCCATAATCCAATAACCTTATACTACAATCCTCAAAATCATAATCCTAATCATTTGTCTAATCCCAATATTCCACTTAATCCAAATTTCTCTCATAATCCTAATCCTCCACTTAATCCACCAAGCCTTAATTCTAATCTCTCAACCATGTCCTAATTCTCCTAAGTCTCAAATCAACCATTCCAAATACACACCATCCTCATCATCCTAGTCCATTATTCGTAGTATTATCCACCTCCAACCAAATTTTCTTAATCTCTCTAAGTCATGCATCCACTTGTGTCCCCTACAAAATAAATCAAACTTCAATCCCCTGACCTTCATGAATCTCCCATCCCTCTAACTACCCAAGTAAAACAATCCATATCCTTGTCAATCACATAATCTTCACAACCCTAAACATGCCAAGACCTTGTTTCAAAGCAGTATATCCTATATTCCTCTCCACCTCAAGATCAAAGCATCCCTCTATCTAATTTTACCTCTCCATCTCAAAATCTAAGTCTACCCTCCACTCCATCCAATGATCCCCTTCCATCTCAATATCTACTTATTCCTCACAATCCCCCTCATGATCCCCTTCCCTAATCAAGGTCAAGATACCCCCCTCCTCCTCTTCATAATCCCCTCCCAAGTGAAGTTCCAAGTATCCCCTCATTTCCATGTCATGATCCTAATTCATCTCAAGATCACAGTATTCATCCCAATCCCCCTCACAATCCTAATCCTCCACATGATCCCAATCCTACATAAGATCCAATCGCCCCTATACAATATATACATAAATCCCATATCTAGGTTTCCTCCAAGAAATTTTAATTCCTCTCACCTTGGATCTCCCTCAAAAATGGACTCGCATCTTGCTTCCAAAATAATAAGTGTCCTCTTGATAAAAGGATTTGTCAAAAAACATATTATCAAGGCAAAGGATTAGGCCTCCATGAACAAGGCATATTGGAACCCCTTCAAGTCAAAGAAAAACCAATTTCATATGAACTTGGATACCAATCTCATAGTCAAGATGTTGGTATACCTTCCATCCCTTCCAAATCTAAAATCCTTCCATCTAAATCCAAATTTTACCATCCCTCATTTTCCAAATCCATTTCAGGCCCTTATGTGCTAAAGTCCATTCCTTCCTCATCCACATTTGTTTTGGGTCCTTATGTTTTAAAATCAAATCTTTCATCCCTTCAATCCATCTTAGGTCCTTGCATCCCCCAATCCACCACTCCATTTCCTCAAATGATCCCTAAGCAAGATCAACAAAGGCATGCATACTTGAATTTCTTCCAACATTCTCCCTTCATCAAATTCCACCCATAAAATCTCCAAGCCATCCATCCTCATCCACCCATACCAATACTATTGGAAGTAATTTGGATGCCAAATCTAGCATGTATAAAACCAAAACTCCATAAAATTCCAAGGATCAACATATTGCATCAAAAATATTTGTTAAAGAAAAGAAAAATATGATCCAAAAGAAAGAAAAATTCAAAAGGCCACAAAAGACCAAAAAGAAAAACTCAAAAATCATGTGGATTCCCAAACCACTCATAGAAGCAATGCATCTCAAAGTGAAATCCAAATTGGCATCCAAAATTACTAATCTAAAATCTTCCTTCATTCATAAGTCCTCCAATCCTCCATCTAAAAATCCCTCATATTCAAAATCTAGTTTAGGCCCTTATGTCCCAAAATCTACCATCTCAGGTCCATCATCCCCTTCATCTATTTTGTGTCCTCATGTACCAAAATCCACATTTGATCCTCCACCTAATTCAAACTCATCTCATCCACAACTCCATCACCCTTCAAGGTGTGTGAAAATGTTGATCGTACCAACATCCCCATCCATTTATCAATGTCTTTCCAAAATCTCCATCTATTTATCCACGAGTCTTCCAATAATCTATCCATTATCCAACATCCATTCCCTATCCTAACATTCCTTTAATCAAATCCTTTGGATGACTCCTTATCCTCATCCATCTCCCTATCCAGCTCTACTAACCTCTATGTTAATATCTCTAATTGCCTTGGTCCATTGTAGCACATCTTCAAGGGATACCATCAATTGAACTATATGCTTGAGTCTTTTCTCCATTCCCTTTTTACACAACCACTATCCTCCAAATTAAATTATACACGTCCTTATCATAATCCCCATTCATCTAAAGTATTCCCAAAAATCTAAAAAAAAGAAAAAGAAGAATTTAAAGAAGTAAAGAGAAGAAAATCCATCCAATGGTGACAACCACTTCTTGATGTGCCTTTAGTAAGTACCATAATTAAAACTTGGTAAATAAATGTCATGTGTAATTCCATCTATCCCCCATCTCCTATCTACCATCCCATCTAAGTCCATCCTCATTTACTATATTTGATCTTTATTGTCCTACCCATATCCTACATCTCACATTCCCCCTCCTATCTAAATACATCCTCCATTCATACCTTTGATCTTTGATCAATCCAGAGGAAAAATAATATTTATGCATACTTTAGAAAATAGAAGCCCTGAATCTTCTATCATCCATATCCCTTATGCACTATCATTCCACCTCATACATCCATTATAATCCTTTTATTAATCACACTATCTCTAGTGTGGGACATTTCAATCCTTTGCAACATAGTCCTTGGATCCTCATCCACATGTCCTCCATCCTTTAGTCCTTGTAAAGATGTAGACACTCTAACTTTAATAAAAGAACGAATACCCTTTAATCTTCAAACAAATCTATAATTCACAATAAATTCATTTGTCTTTTCCAAATCATCCCGTAAAGAGATATAATATGGTATTCTTCAACATAGAGTACTCTTTCATAGTTTTCAATCATACTAAACATCATTCATAATTGCATTACATGACTTAGGCATTCCATTTCCCTAATCTGATTATACATATACAAGATAAAATGCAATAATGCGATGAGATGAATCCTTTGATCTTCAATCCATTAGCTATCTTCAATTCAATCCTTTGAATGAAGATGAGAACAAGATTCAGGTGCTTTTTCCACCCAACCTTGAAGCATACGATTCCCCAGAATTCTTATTCAATCAAGAATACCCGATCCTGCACGAATTGCTTAGCAATAAGAATTCAATATGCAAGACGGAATCTTGGTGCCTGCCTAGTATGATACATGCATTTTCATTTATTTTAACTCATTTAAGAAACAAGCAAGATCAATACAAGTATATGGTAGAGAGTCATAAATACATCCATCTATTCCAATGGTCAATAAGTTACTTGGCCAAGTATAATGTCATGCATAGCAATAAAATAGTTTGGAAAAGCAAACTATACTCTCCAAGGCCCCATATTTGACACCCGTCCCAGAATGTATACTTTCCCCATATTACATGACTGACATATTCATTTATCTAGCATACCTATTTCCTTTCATTCAATATCCTTAAATTATATGGCATGCTCTATTATTCACATGCAAACAATAAAATGCAAATCCATTTGCAAGAAAACAATCTTTTCATTTTTAGCATTAAAATGAAGAAAAGGTGTAACGCATGCATGCACTTATTTGCATATAAAATAATACACAAATGAAAGATATGAGCACGCGTTCTTTTAAATCCATGTTTCTTATTTTGTCTAATAATCATTTCAACATACATTAATTCTTTATTTTGATATTATTCTTCTATGTCTGTTTTTCAATACTAAAAATCAGATTTAGTTTATGTTTTAATAACAGTAGTAAAATTTTCTGAATTCAAGTTTACATGTATATCTTACTTTCATGAAATTTGACTAATTTTGCTTGTTCACGGGTGTTCTACAGGTATGTACAAGTAAACTCATATATATTTGCAAAGATTTCATATATTTGCTAAAAATTTCATATTCAACAGAGAAAGATATATATATTTGAAAATCTGAGATATCTTTAATTTAACAGTGAAAGACATTTCTGCTAAAAAAACATAATTAAGATAGGGAGAATACGTTTCATGTCAAGAAATCATTTACTGAAAAGATGTTTCCAGTTTCTAGTAAAATGTGAAAAGATTGATTTGCCTACCTCTTTAATCGAATTCTTGTATCTAAAAGACCAAAGGACCTGTGCTTGATATCGATTTCCCCTTCTTTTTACTGGTATTCTTTCCAAAACACCCTATGTGTTTTCAGAATAACCTCCTTTTCTATCTTTCCCATCATGTCTCTCAAATAATGACCACGATATTTCCTATATGCTGACTATGTTGGATTCTTTCCTAACTTTGTGGCATCACACATTGAATATAACTATTTAACTAGGGATTTGCATCTATTCAAGGACCTGGGAGAGGCACATCACCCTCCTTAACAACCTTTTTATTTTTCAAAGGCAGTGGTGGCGGTGTACTTTGCCAACTAAGTCTGTGTTAGCATCCCCTCAATTTTCCATTAAAATTTCAAGCTTGCGGGTTGCCTTTTGGTGTTTCTTTCCTTTTCAGTCTTTGTATCTCTTCGCTTTGAACCTAAGTCGTTGAACCTTTAAACAATTCAAAGGTTCAAGGTTCAAATCACGCTTTAGGTAATGTTCCTAGTGGCTTTGTCTTAATTAAAAAAGCAAGCGCATTGTTGTAATGTGTTTTGAACTTTGAACTCGTGAACCTTTTTGGTTCAAGGTTCAAAAGTTTCTTTTGCATGAGTTGTAACTGTGTAATGTTATTTATTGAGCAAGTTTAAATGTGTTTAAGTCGGTGTTGAACTTGAACTTTTGAACCATTTGTATTTTGGTTCAACGGTTCAAAGTTCAAAGTCCTTTCACTTGTTAGTCGTGGTTATTGCTCGTTCCTAGTATTGTTTCGAGCCGCTAGTTTGAAAGTTTTTTGTTGTTCTCTCTAAATGAACTTGAACCATTGAACTCCTTGTGAGTTGGTTCAAGGTTCAAAAGGTTCACTCCAAGTTGATTCTAAAGATTTTTAATAACATTGGAGGCAGTGTGGCAAAAAGGAATATTCCCAGCGTTTAATAGTTTAAAATTCTAAATTTGGAAAGTAATCATGAGAACATTAACTATTTGTGCAGAGGTGATGGGAAATTAAGAAAGTGTCATGTTTTCAATCATATCATTGTTACTTCACATGTTTGAATGAATCATTATGAAGTGTGTGAAGATTTTTCTTAGTTTTTTCCTGTTTGTTCAAAAAGACAATTCATAAGCAAAATTTGTAAAGGTTGCAGTTGTTGTAACTGAATGAACTGGAGATGCTGAAGGTAATGTCAACTCCACTTTCCTAAGAGGGTTTCATAGATTCATAATGGTAACAGGTGAGTCCAACAAATTTTCCTATACTGTATTTCTTTAGTTCAGAAGATTTGTTAGTGTAGGAGAAATCTTTGGTTTGTTGGACTATAATTCTATCATGCTTTAGAATTGTTTGATAGAAGTATAAATAGACATTATGAGGCTAATACTTCTGAAACTTGGTCAAACATCATGCTTGGTGAGCAAACTTCCAGAATTAGATGATACTTCTTTAGCTCAAGCCGACCTAGGACATTTCTTAGAAAGGGCTAGAAACCCTGAAGCTGGTTCAATAATGGAGAGAATAGTAAGAAGTGGCCTGATTGAGGCTGTCGTATTTCCAATTGTTGCCCCATGCCTAGATTTGGTAATAGCATGTATGAATAGATACGATGTTGAAAACAAGTGCATAAGAACCAGTAGTGGCGAGTTGTTGGTTGATATTAATAGAGAAACAATAATGGCTGCGATGGGAATCCCACATAAGGAGCCATGTGAAGATTGGTCAATTGGGACCTCATATGCATTCTTCTCTGAGAAGAAAAATGTATACATAAGCGTTATTGCAAGAAATTAGCTTCTAAAAGTTCAAAAGGGAGGGTCAAAACTACCAAAGCCCCTTACCAGGGAGCACTTCATTACAGAAGTGTGAGACATTGTTATATTGTTGAACAGGTTGAAGGGGAATTCACACTCCTTTTATTGGGAGGACTAGATGTATTTTTTATATTCAGGTGCTTTTATTAAGTGAAAAATATCTTGACTGGGCGTAAGTGATTGTAGAAAGGCTCCACAAGGGTTTAAGTAATTTTGTGGGTATGTCTAGCTTTTATATGTCTTCTTATTTATTCTACATATTAGCCTGTACCAGAGATTGGCATGAACTGCATAGTGAACCATGGGTGGATGGTATGAAAGTCTATGATTACTATCATTTACTATAACATTAGAGATATGTAGAGCATATCACCAAATGGAATGGTGTTTATAGGAAGACTTGCATTTGAACTAAAGGGTGATGTTAATAAAAGGATGCCAGTTGAGGCCATGGAATTGAGTAGTATATATGGTAGCTTTTTCATTCAATTTCCTAGGTTTACCTATCTTCGAGTAGGTGGTTTTGAGGGTGAACCATTCAAGCTACCCAAATACGCCTTTGATAGTTATGTACTCATTGAAGTGAGCAAACAATTGGTCCATATTAATAAAAAGTTAGGAACAAAGGGTGAATCTGGAGTTGCTTTTCTAATTGAACTTGGCTATTATAGTTGTAAGTCTGTGTCTGATGCTTTGAATTTGGAGTTAGAATTTAAGAAGATGAATTTGCAGCCTTATGTTGCTAGATAGAAGTTTGACATGTTGGGATATGTTGTGGAGAATTTCAATGTGGATGATCATTACTGTCATGAACCCCAATTGGAAGATTACTGGGAAAATTTTAGTGATGAGTATGAAGTAAGGAAGAGATTATGATCGAGCTTTACTCTACAACAAGTAATTACCATGAGACTTACCATTAATGTGTTTGGGGTATAAGAAGAAATAGGGGAGGATGTTTTAGATCCTAAATTTAATAAGAAGGTTCAAGGGTAGTCGATTCCTGAGATTGACTGGGACAAAAGGGAAGATGAAAACATTTAGGCAAGGACCTTCAATGTTATAAGGAGAACTAAAAAATGGTTAAGGGACCAGAAATTTAGAAAAGGATCACTCATGCCTTCCCATGAACTAACATTTGGTTCGCATGTTGCGACTCAACTTCCTATTTATACCTCTAACAAGATTGTTGATATTGCAAGTGATACAAAGCCAGTTGTTGAAGAAATTCAACCCAGGAGATCAAAAAGGTCCCCATTGAGTTCTTCAGCAATCCGAGTGACTCGTTCAAGAAGTAAGAAGGAGAGTAGAGAGCCAATATTGAACCAAATTATTGTAGACCTGGATCCAAGTGAGGAATTTGAAGTGACAATGGATCAGCAGGAATTGAATAACCCTCCAGTACTAGATGTGGATACAGGTAAAGAATGAGAAGGTGAGCCGAATCTAATGAACACCCTAACTATTGTTGATTCCCTGAGTGCTCAAACAACTCCTCCATCCAAAGAACCTTCAAGCACTCTGCGATGGTTAGGGGCTTCCATTGGGAAGAAATGCAGTGTTGTCCCAATCATAATTCCCGTGGAAGATATGGTGAGCAAGTGCCTCGAAAAAGTGTCTAAGACAAAGAAACACAAAAGACAGACAATGGCGGAGGTAGATGAGGCTATAGGTTATTGGACAACTGAGATAGTTAAACCTATCCCAGGCAGAGACTCAAAGAAAGCCACTGAAGATGACTTCACTGTGGAGAAAATCGATTTGGGAGTTGCTTCATGGGTGGTTGATGTCAAACACTTGGAATCCTCCAGAAAGAGAATGATTTTTCAGGTCATGGAAGGATGAAAAAGATAAAAAGGTGTTGAAATAGATCATCACCCAAATGACCAAATACATTAATGACATACACCAACCAAGTCCTCAACCCCTGTCACAAATAACACTATCTTTTGATCCCCAATCTCCGATGAACCAAAAGATGTTATATCAGGTTCAGAGGAACATAATGGTGGCAAAGATGTTCAATGAATGGCTTGACCTTATAATATAGCAAGATTCAGATTATATTATCAATTTGGTAAAAGTGTATGAAGATGTTGTAACTGTAAGTAAGGAATTGGAACTAGAAGTTGTTGCTTGGGAAATGGAAAGGACTAAATGGGTGGCAGTACTTGCGCAAATGAATGATGTGCAAAAATTCGGTGTAAGGAAGATCTTAGCTGAGAAATCCATGGAGAATTTGGATGACAATATGCTTTATGTGTCGAGGAAAAATGTAGAGTGGCAAATTCAATCATCAAGCAAGGCCATGAGGAATCTACAAGGTTTCTTAAAGGGTTGATAGATCTAATTGACACAATGCAGAAAGATCCTAAGTGTATTGACATCCAACTCATGAAGGAAGATGCTCAAACAATTGAAGTTGCTGCAGACATGGTGAATCTTTGAGGAAAGAATATAATTCATCAAGGAAACAAAGTCCTTGACTACAGATGATTTCTCAAAGGTGGCTAGAATAGAGTCAATGCTCACAGTTTTCTTTGACCATCTAGAGACACGTAAAGCTAAGGTGTTGCAGGTAAATATGGATAAGGAGGTCTGGAAACAACGCATCTTACATATTGGTCTCCCATATTTTCAAGTCATATTGAACTTCTCAGCAGCACATCTGGAGTGGCGTAATGTACGCAGTTCCATGACAAAGCAGGATAAATCAGCTGCCTCCTCTGCCACGATGAAGTCCTGATCAGCTAATGGATGAGTTGTCAGCCAATATGTGGTTGTTTATTTAGTTTCATTTCTTTTCAAGTAAACGGTTTCTTTAACTCTAGGTGAGATTTAAAAGTTTTAGTTATGATGTAACAAACTATTGGCCTGGGGACTATTTATATAAGTAGGTTTAAGTGATGGTCCGAAAAACTATGATTTGGAGGAACAGATCTATTTTCTTTGAAATTCTCAAAAACTGATATTTCTGGTGTTTTGAATGAAATGTTATTGTGTGCAATCTTAAAATCTATGTATTTGAAGAATTGGCAATCTCAGTTGGGATATTTGTTGATGTGCAAAAATATTATTTCATTACCAGTTATTTCTATGTTTCCGAATTCATTGGTTTTGTTACTTATAAATAAATTCATTGTTGTTTAAGTGGTATTGATCCACCTTGTTTTGTGAGGCATGAGTGAGAATCGATCAACATTTATATTGCTCTAAGTTTGCTTTTTTTTGGGTTTATGGAATGAACATGTGTGGAAGTAGAAGTCTGTGAGCTCTACATTTGAAATATATTTTCATGATATTCTTTTCAGTTTTCATAACATTCTCTTGTGTTGATGAATGAATGTGAAAGCCTTTCGCGCTTTCTGGTGAAAAAGTGTATTTATTTCTAAATTTTTTGCATAAAAATTCATTGTAAATCACATGAGGAGCTTCCCTCTAATGCAGAGGATGAACCTTAAATCGATTCACCCAACTGTTGGTTCATTTTTTTTCCTTTCATAAAGGGGCGTGCAAGAGTCATATTGTAATTCAAATATAATTTAAGGAAAGGGGCAAATCTGTTAACCAATAGATTTTTGGTGACTCTGCTAGGGAGTCGAATCATAAGACCGGTTGCCTAATTACATAATATCAAGAATTGGATTGTTAATTTCTAAGCTTCTTTAGCTATTGTCAAAGTGTTGCATTTTATACAGACTGGAGTCAAGAAGGTACACAAGGTCTCAAAGGCGAGAAGGGATTGTTGACTCTATTTTTCAAGAATTGCATAACCTAAGTTTTCAACCTTCCTTTTCACCTTGGAGACGAGCAAGAAGTAGACCTCCATCTCTATCCCCTTCATTCTTTGTGTCATCGATTTGTCAGGCTTTAACCTTGCATGGTATTACTCTACCCAGTGTAATTAACCCAACTCCACTCAATATCATTCTTCCAATGGCAATAAACAACCCTTGGGGGGCAGCAGTAGGTCCACTGAACTTGGGTTTAAATCTAAATGCTCTTCCCAAAGGAGAGATCTATCACTTGCCAAAATTTAGTGGTGATGGGAAGACCTTGATTGATGAACACTTGAATGCATTCAACATTGCTTTTGGTATAATAGTTGTCCAACATGAAGATGTTGCAGTAAGGTTGTTTGTACAAACATTAACTGAAGTTGTTGCGGACTGGTTCTATCATTTACCGAATGGAGTAATAATGAATTGGTAGGATTTGAAAACAAGGTTTGAAGCAAGGTTCAAAGTAGTGGAAGATGAAGACTCTCTTTTGGCTCAATTGGACTAGTTAAAAAAAGAGATTCCAGAATCAATGAGATATTTCGTAGCAAAATTTTATAAGATTGTACATAAGATTCCTGTTAATCAGAAGCATTCAGATGATAATCTGAAGTGTTTCTTTATAAATTTCATGCCTTCAGAGATAAGTTTTTTGATCCGTAGACAGAGAGTAGCAACCTTGAATGATGCCAAAACTCTTGTCGTTGAATTGGAAGATGATTTGATCACTACAGGAAAGTGGAAGAGAGAAGTACATATGCCCAATGCTCAACCTTCTACTTCTTCGGATCTTATAATCCAGATACTGATGAATGATGTGATAACTCTAAAGAGGCAACTACCTAAAGAAAGTACATCTTATTCAACACCTTATCAAGGCATACCTAGGAGAAATACCAATCAATCTTCGAGGATTGGAAACAAATCTTTACAGTTACCCTTGACCTAAAAAAGATTGGCAATTGAAGCCCCACCACCAAAAGGGAGTATGTGTGTTTTTCATCTTACAAATGAGCATGATAGCAATTCTTGTCCTGAAATGGCTATTCACGGTTGATTAGTTCAAAAGATATTTCAAATGAACTAAGTGAAGAAGAATCTTTTAGGCAAGCTAGCGACTCTTAAATCTACTTCCTAGAGTACGAGTCAAATTCAGAAAGAGGAGGTGACATTTTGGTTACTTTGGAGGATCCTTTGTGTGTTGTGCTAACAAGAAATCAATAGAATGTAAAACCTCAAGGTGTATCTTCATCCTCTACCATGAATTCAAAAGGTAAGGAAATTATTTATAGATTTCATAACAATGACCAAAAGCCTCAAGAGCCTTCATTACTAAAATCTATGGAAAAGGAAAGTTTTTTTGATATTGTAGAATTTTGTAAATCTTTCCAGATCCAAATTACACCTGTTGAGTATCTTAAATTAAATCCCAATGAATTGGATAAAATTGTGAGGTTTGTAAAAGGAGATAATGTATTACAAGCTAATGGGGCACAATAGTCAGTAAATGCTACATTGTCATCCCAGAGAGAAGTGTCAACTCAGCCTAATGTTCTTGAAATGACTCCTGGAATAACTGCCCTTCAAACTGATGATACTTTATCTATTAGTGAATCAAAACCTGAGCCTTTTTATATATCGTTGTATATAAATGGTCATAAATTAAACAACTGTATTATAAACTCAGGTGCATTAGATAACATAATGCCCTCTAAAGTAGCCAAAGCATTGGGGTTATCCTTGATGAAAAATTTTGGTAGGTGTTATTCAATGGACTCTAAACAAAAACCCCTATTAGGACAGATTAAAGGTGCTCAAGTAGTTCTTGTTGCCCACCCTAATAAAAGAATCAAGCTCACTATTATAATAGCTGACATTCTTGCAAGTTATGGCATGTTATTAAGCCGCACATTCTGTAGAGACTTAGGAGGTGAGATAAAAATGGATTGGTCTCAAGCCACTATTCCTGTAGGAAAACAACGAGTCATTTTGCAGCCTAAACCTAAATCTAAGTTCACTATTTTTCCCTCTGTTGATCCAAGGGCACAAATTCTGTATCATGAATGTCAATTTAGAAATTACATGATTTTAGCTGATAATGAAGCAACAGGAAGTGTATCACAGCCGAAGGTAAAAGGAAATTTGTGGTTAATGGAGTTTGATGGGAGTTATACAGCATCGGGTTCTGGTGCAAGGGTAGTACTTATTCCTCCTTCCGGTACTCACATTCCTTTTTCCTTTAAATTGGAATTCAAAAACACAAACAATATAGTTGAGTATGAAGCCTTGTTATTGGGTTTAGCCGAAGCGAAGAAATTGGGAGTAAAACTTCTTCGAGTCAAAGGAGATGCAAAGTTGATTGTGAAATGGGTCAAAGGATTGTTCAATGTAAAAAATGAAAGATTAAAACATTACCGAAATAGAGTCTGGGATGAAATTGAATATTTTGATGCATTTTCTATTGAAGCTATTCCTAGAGAATAAAACTCTAAAGCAAATTCATTAGCCATATTGGCTTCCTTATTGATTCCTCATCCTGAGTTTGTCGATGATATTTATCGAGTGGAATTAATATATTGGCCTAGTGTTCCTGATAACTCAGAGTTTTGGCAAGTGTTTGAAAATGATAAACAAATAAATAATTTTATGTAGTGCATTGAAACATTTGCTACTACATATTTTGAAGGGTCGGATGCAGAATGTAAAGAGTTTTCACTAGAACGGGCCAAGGAGTTGAGTGATGGGGTTATGCAATTAAAAGGGAATAAGATTCCTAAAGGGTTGGTTTCTTTAGAACATCTCTTTGATCGCCATGATGCTTACAAAAAAAGAAAAGGTGAATAGATTCCTGCAATCCAAGATGTTGGAGGTTATGAGAGAATTAACATTGGCACTGAAGATGATCCCAAATATATAAATCTAGGAAAATGTTGCACACCTGTAGAGAAAGAGAGGTTCACTAGTCTCCTGTTATAATTCAAAGATGTTTTTTCTTGGTGTTATGATGACTTAAAGAAATTCAGGGATGAAAAGTTTCGGCATCACATTCCTCTGAAGCCTGGAGTAAGTCCTTTTCGATGAAAGCTTAGAAGTTTCAATCCTAAAGTAGCTGAAGCCATATTTCAGGAAGTAGACAAAAATGTTGAAGGCCAAGATTATATACCCCATTCACCATTGTACATGGATAGCCAACATTGTTCCTGTCTAGAAGAAAAATGAAGAAATGAGAATTTGTGTAGATTTTAGAAACCTAAATCAAGCCAGTCTAAAAGATAATTACCCATTACCTGCTATGGATCATATTTTGCAAACGATTTTAGGTTCAGAAATGATGTCTATGCTCGATGGCTTTTCTGGGTATAATCGAATCAGTGTTTTAGAAAGTGATCAACATAAAACTGCCTTTATCACTCCCTGGGGTAATTTTGCTTATAATAGAATGCCATTTGGTTTGATTAATGCAAGGGCGACCTTTCAGTGGGCTATGGACCTATCCTTTGGTCATTTGAAAGATAAGATAATTATTGTATATCTTGATGATTTAAATATCTTTTCAAAGAGAAGAAAGCATCACCTAAGAGACTTGAGGCAAGTGTTACAAAGGTGTCGTGAACATGGGGAGTCCTTAAATCCAAAGAAATCAGTATTCGGGGTGACAAAAGGAAAATAGTTTGGTCACATCATCTCTAAAGGAGTAAGAGTGGATCCTGAAAGGGTAAAGGAAATTCAGCAGCTAAGTCTACCATCAAACATAAATCCAATCAAATATTTCTTTGGACAAGTAAACTTTCTGAGGAGATTCATTCCAGATTTTACATAAACCACTAGGTATATTGTGAACTTGATGAGTGGAAAACAAGCATTTAAATGGAATGAGGAGGGAAAGAAAGCATTTGAATCAATAAAGGAGATCATTGGTCATGCACCTATTTTGGTCAATCCAAATATTAAAAAGGATTTTATTATCTATTGTTATGCCTCATAGCATACTATGTCAGGAATTTTGTTGCAAAAGATCAAAGATAATGAAGAAGTCCCAATATCTTTCATGAGTGTTCCCTTAAAGAAACATGAATTGAAATATTCCCTGATGGAAAAAAAAGCATATGCAGTTGTAAAAGATGTAAAACAATTCAGATATTATATTTTTTATTCTCATGCAGTTGTTTATGTGCCGCACTATGTAGTTAAGAGCATTTTAACACAACATAATATAGGAATGAATAATAGAGCTTCATGGGTGTCCAAGATTCAGGAGTTTAATTTGGATATTAAACCTAAAAAATTGGTGAGGGGGCAAGGTTTGTGCAAGTTGATTGTTGAAAGTAAGAGCGAAGTGATTGAGGAATTGCCCTAAGTCTTGTTTGTCGGGCTTCAAGATTCCTGGTTTGCACACATTGCATATTATTTAACCTATGGGGATTGTCCAATGCATCTTTCTTCAAGAGAAAAATGGAACCTGAGACTAAAAGCTGCCAAATATGTCATTTTTGATGATGTATTGTACAAAAGGGGTTTGGATGGAACTTTCTTCGTTGTGTGGATAAATCACTTCAGAAGTCACTATTGAAGACCTTTCATGACGAAGCCTATGGTGGTCATTTTTCATCAACAGTAACTGCTTACAAAATTTTAAGAAATTGTTATTATTGGCTAGGTGTGTTCAAGGATGCATATGCATGGGTAGCCAAGTGTGAAAAGTGTAAATTATTCACAAGTAAGCTGCAACTCGCAACATTACCGCTTCGACCAGTGATTGTGGACAAACCATTCAAATAGTGGGGTTTAGATTTCTTAGGTCTCTTGTCATCTACCTCAAGTGTTGGGACATACACACATACTAACAACCATGAATTATTTCACCAAATGGGTTGAAACTATTACAGTGTGGAAGACGACTTCTGAGATGTTTGTAATTTTCTTTAAAAAAATATTTTGGTTCGATTTGGAGTTCCTCTAAAAATTGTGGCTGATAATGCAACTAGTTTCTCTTCTGCTAAGATTTCATTGTTCTGCTATGATCATGGGATATCCCTTGCTCATTCTTAAAATTATTATCCTCAAGGTAACGGTCAGGCAGATTTGAGAATAAAAAATCTCATAAATATTATGAAGAAGTTGGTGAGTGAAATTTTCAAAGACTGGCATAAGAAATTGTATGAAGCTCTTTGGGTGGATCATACATCTCTAAAAAGAGTCATTGGGATGTTACCTTTTGAATTGGTTTATGGCGTGGGTGCTCGGGTGGCACTTCCTCTAGAACTTGCGGCAACCAAGTTACAAACTGTCATTGAGGATGCCTATTTTAAGGATTCTCTGGAGAAAAGGATTATGCATTTGATGAGAATTGATGAAGAAAAGGACAAGTTAGTGGATCAGATAATAGAACATCAAATGAGGATCAATAAAATATTTGACAGGCGAGCCAGGCCACGAAAATTCATGCTTGGTGATCAGGTTTTGCTTTGGGACAAAAGAAGGGAACCAAAAGGGGTGCATGTGAAGTTTGAATCTCTATGGAAAGGACCATTTGTAATTCAAGAGATAAAATGCCCTAACTATTTCAAATTAGCATATCAAGATGGTTATGTTCTTCCCCTGACCTATAATGGGCAGGATCTAAAGTTATACCAATTGTAAACGAGCGTCCCTCATGTGTTTTGTACATAAGTTTTGGTTTGTTTAGTTTGTAGCTTCTTTCTCATTGTTGTGTTTGTCTTGGTCTTTTAAATAAAGCCTGTTTGTGAAACCAAAGATCCTCGAGTTCATGTCTAGCTCCCTTACAATCCTAGTCCCCAGTCAAAGCCGATGTTAGCATCCCCTCAATTTTCCATTAAAATGTCAAGCTTGTGAGTTGCCTTTTGGTGTTTCTTTCCTTTTTGGTCTTTGTATCTCTTCGCTTTGAACCTAAGTCGTTGAACCTTTAAATAGTTAAAAGGTTCAAGGTTCAAAGTGCACTTTAGGTAATGTCCGTAGTGGCTTTGTCTTAATTAAAAAGAAAGTGCATTGTTGTAATGTGTTATGAACTTTGAACCCATGAACCTTTTTGGTTCAAGGTTCAAAAGTTTCTTTTGTGTGATTTGTGACTGTGTAATGTTATTTAACGAGCAAGTGTAAATGTGTTTAAGTTGGTATTGAACTTGAACTTTGAACCATTTGTATTTTGGTTCAACGGTTCAAAGTTCAAAGTCCTTTCACTTGTTAATCGTGGTTATTGCTCATTCCCGGTATTGTTTCAAGCTACTAGTTTGAAATTTTTCTGTTGTTCTCTCTTAATGAACTTGAACCATTGAAATCCTTGTGAGTTGGTTCAAGGTTCAAAAGGTTCACTCCAAGTTGATTCTAAAAATCTTTAATAACACTGGAGGCAGTGCGGCAAAAATGAATATTCCCGACGTCTAATAGTTTAAAATTCTAAATTTGGAAAGTAATCATGAGGACATTAACTATTTGTGCGGAGGTGATGGGAAATTAAGAAACTATCAAGTTTTAAATCATATCACTGTTACTTCACACATTTGAATGAATCATTATGAAGTGTGTGAAGATTTTTCTAGGTTTTTTCCCATTTGTTCAAAAAGACATGTGAATTCATAAACATAATTTGTAAAGGTTGTAGTTGTTATAACTGAATGAACCGGAGACGCCGAAGGTAATGTTAGCTCCACTTTCCTGAGAGGGTTTCATAGATTCATGGTGGTAACAGGTGAGTCCAGCAAATTTTCCTATACTGTATTTCTTTAGTTCAGAAGATTTGTCAGTGTAGGAGAAATCTTTGTTTTGTTGTAATATAATTATATCCTACTTTAGAATTATTTGATAGAAGTATAAGTAGACATTATGAGGCCAATACTTTTGAAACTTGGTCAAACATCATGCTTGGTGAGCATACTTCCAGAATTAGATGATACTTCTTTAGCTCAAGTCGATCTATGGGATGCCTTAGAAAGGGCCAAAAACCCTGAAGCTGGTTCAATGATGGAGAGAATAGTAAGAAGTGGTCTGATTGAGGTTGTCGCATTTCCAATTGTTGCCCCATGCCCAGATTCGGTAATATCATGTATGAATAGATACAGTGTTGAAAATAGGTTCATAGGAACCAGTAGTGGCGAATTGTTGGTTGATATTAACAGAGAATCGGTAATGGATGTGATGGGAATCATACATAAGGAGCAATATGAAGACTGGTCAATTGGGACCTCATACGCATTCTTCTATGAGAAGAAAAGCATATACAAAAGCGTTATTGCAAGAAACTAGCTTCTGAAAGTTCAAAAGGGAGGGTCACGACTGTCGAAGCCCCTTACTAGGTAGCACTTCATTACAAAAGTGTGAGACATCGTTATATTATTGAACAGTTTGAAGGGGAATTCACACTCCTTTCATTGGGAGGACTAGATTTATTTTTATATTCAGATGCTTCTGTTAGGTGAAAAATATCTTGACTGGGCGTAAGTGATTGCAAAAAGGCTCCACGAGGGTTTAAGTAATTTTGTGGGTATGTCTAGCTTTTATATGTCTTCTTATTTATTTTGCATATTAGCCTGTACCAAAGATTGCCATGGACTGCATAGTGAACCATGGGTGGATGGTATGAAAGTCTATGATTACTATCCTTTACTACAATGACAGAGATATGTAGAGCATATCACCAGATGGAATGGTGTCTTTGCAAGAAGACTTGCATTTGAACTACAAGGTGATGTTAACAAAAGGATGTCAGTTGAAGCCATGGAATTGATTAGTATATTTGACAGCTTTTTCATTCAATTTCCTAGGTTTACCTATCTTCGGGTAGGTAGTTTTGAGGGTGAACCATTCAAGCTATCCAAATACACCTTTGATAACTATGTACTCATTGAAGTGAGCAGACAACTGGCTCATATATTGATAAAAAGTTAGGAACAAAGGGTGAATCTGGAGTTGCTTTTCCAATTGAACTTGGCTATTATAGCTATAAGTCTATGTCTGATGCTTTGAATCTGGAGTTAGAATTTAAGAAGATGAATTTGTAGCCTTATATTGCTAGACGGAAGCTTGACAGGAGGGGATATGTTGTGGAGAATTTCAATGTGGATGATCACTTTTGTCATGAACCCCAGTTAGAAGATTAGTGGGAAAATTGTAGTGATGAGTACTGTAATGCCCAAAAATTTATCACACAAAACACAACCAAATTTTTTATTTATTTATCTATAAATAGATATAACACATAATCAACCTTCATCACGTTAAACTATTCATGTACAAGTAATAATATTCGTATAGGGGAGGATATACATATTTATATTAATATTATAACTAATATCATTATTGACCCTATTAACATAGTGCATCGATCTACTACTTTTCTCATTGACATAAATAGTTTTACTAATATTCATATTAATATAACTTTACTAATAACATTAGTGGTAATGACAACCCAAGAACTCACTTTGCTGATTCTAAATAAAGAATCCAATTAATACAATTAATTTTCTTATTCTATAAATATTCCCTTCTATTTCTTAATCATACAATCTATAAAATTAATTTCTTTCCTTTCTCTTCTCTTTTTCTCTTACTCAAATAAATTACTAAGTTTCTATATGCTCCAAAATGAATACCCATATAATGCTCACATAATATTTATAATTGCTATAACTATTACCCTCTTATTATATTTATCAATTATACAAATTTTAACCAAATATTTCTAATCTAAAGAATTAGACCATGGATATGATAAAAATAAATAATAATAAAATGACCATTTACTCTTATGTTCCCTTGATTTATAAATAAATTATCAATATCACAATTACCAAACTTTCAATTATGAAAAAGGGCAAATATTTAGCTTCCTATTATATTCTTATTTACTTCAAAGAATCTCCTTTAAAATTGTGAAATTTAAGGGAAGTAGCATTAATTACTAAATCAATGGATTATATTAACCTTGTTATTCAAAATAATTAGATTGAAATAAGCAAATAAATAGTTAATTATTAATGGAATCATTACTTAATTAATTTAATGAATAGGTTTGAACAAATAATCTTCATTCTATTTTTATGGAGCAAAATCATCTAATAATATGGATGTGATTTCATGTCATTTACTAATTATTTAATAATATAAATTTTGATTGCATCTTTTTCTATATATACATTTTCAATCAAGGTTATTTTATATAAAAAATAAAAAAGATTTTCTTTTCTTTTCAACATTATCATTCTTTAACTCTTTTATGGGATAAGGAATAAAGCAAGAAAGTTTCCAAACAAATATGGAAATGATTCTGTCATAATATCTAAACTATTTTATAGGAAAGATAAAATAGAAATCAATCTCATTTCTAACTTTGTGGAGCTATAATCACTTTTTAAAATAACTCTATTATCATTCACCAATCATTTTATAAGATAATTTATATTTTCATTCTATTTTGTGATACTAAAATCACAATTTCAACATAGAACAATTCTATTATTATTGATTATTTACCTTGTGAAATAGAATAAATTTTCTTTCTTTTTTTTTTTTTTAACAAAACAATAAAATAAAATAAAAATCACAATTGGATATGGAAATAATGCCCTCAATAAATCTTCATTCTATCTTTACAAGATAAAACTCATATTAAATATAGAATAATTTTGTTACCATTTATTATTATAATCAATTAATTTATAAAAAAAAGATAAGTTAAAATTTACTTCCATTAATAACGATACTAAATATATTTTATCACAGAAAGTTAATTCACATTAATGTTATAAATTTATCTCTGTGTTAAGTTGCTTCCCTTTATAAACTCATATTTTCTGTCTATTTATTCCAGGTGAAAGGAGCTAGTCAGAGGCAGATATTTTCATTCAGGGAGAATAATGGCTTCTTAATCTTTTCTGACCCCGAATGAAGCTCTCTACATTCATAGCTATGGCTTGGGACTCGATAATCTTTTCGTTGCTATGAATCTCAATGAGAATAATTGCCTAAATAGTAATATAAAGTATTTATACTTTAAACACCCTTAACTCCATTATCCGTTGTGCATTGGAAGTCGTCTATCTTTTTAATAGATGTTAGACTGTGTAATTGTGTGGAGCAACCAAAGAATCAGGCTGATCCTTTAACATACAATGGTATGTTATGGTATGCATTGACTCGCAGACATCTTTTATTGCGATAGACCCTTGTTCATCCTCCTTCCAGTGGCTGTCAGCCACTTCTGAGGTTTCACAACAATCGGTGCATGGTTCCGTACTTACCAATAATGAGTGATAGTTTCATATCGACTAGGCTTGTCAACTCTATCATGTTCTGAGCCGTGCATTCAGTTCCTCCTGCAAAGTGGTGCAGTTCCATCTGAAAATGCGAATATCTCAAAAATAAATATGGCTACCTATCGTGTTGATCAATGGCTATCTTTCAAGAGGACTGATGGATCAATGTACCAAGCACTCTATTGCTGAGCCAAGGATCATGCATGCCAATCAAATCTTATTTTTGTTCATTAATTTTGACCGCAGGAGATGTATGATCACAATGGCCAGTGAAGGTCTTAATACAATGATAATCATATAGACTGTCTCTAGCAAATCTAAATGCAGTATAAACCCAAAATACTTCTAAGATAGTAGTATGATAGTCATTCCTTTAAACGCAGGTATAATGGCAATGTGTCTGGAATGAAGCTAATGGATGATTAAGAAGATATCTAAACAAGTACACCTTCCATATGTATTTACTTTCGCACCCCACCTCCGCTCCATTCCTTCAAGGTGTAAGAAATTAGACTTGCTTCCCCTCCTACCTTTGCATGATGAATCTCTATTAATAAGGTGGGAACGTATAGCCCATTTGGAGCACTGAAAGATGGGTGTGATTTCCATGGAAGGGGAGTGCCAAGGCCACCTGTGAAGCCTTCATTACAGCCATGTTTAAGAGTTGTCCATGATCAAATAAAGAGCATGAATGTGAATATTTCATCATTTATTAATCTGTACATGCTTAGAAGTGGGTTTTGGTTATTAATATTTTCCTTGAGACATATTACTCATTTGCGTGCAGGAACAACTCTATGGACCTATACAGTTTTAATGGTGCAGTTACCAATAGATGGAGCCATACTTTTTTTTTTGTAATGAAATAAATAACTAAAAGATAAATAAATTTACAGCTCTCGTTAGGACGTGAAAAGGAATAGATCTATACTACATCTTTCCCTTGGTCACAACTTGGAGGTTTCCCCGGATTACTGTAACAACCACCATAATTCATCCAACAAAATTGAGTATATATTTTTTTTTTTTCTTTATTATGTTTTATTCAATTGCATACTCTGGGCATCCATCCAAATAGGATTGGGCATTCATCCATTCGGGATGAGCTCCTAACCATACGGGTTGGCAATTGTCCATACGGGACGTAAATTTCATCTATCCAATACGGGATAGGCATCTACCCATACGGGGTAGGCATCCATCCAAACGGGATAGGAGGTGCTCTGGCCAGAGACTTAGACTCATCGGGACCATTCGGGTCCTGAGCCACTCACTAAGTACTACATTCTTCTAACAAGAATGCACCGAGGTCGCCGTCCTTAGGAGTAATAAGAAAATAAGACAAGCTTGAATTCCGCCTCGGAATTTGGCTTAAAGCCTCGGGAAGTCAAGCGAATCCATACGGGATTCCTTCCGAGTATGCATTGAATTGAGTTTGATTATCTTATCTTTCGATTAGGATTCTTACTCAACCAAGCCTAGACCCCACCCACGAACGCCTGAGTACGAGGGACAACTCCGTCCCAAGACTGCCTACATACCCGCTTCGGCACGGGATCAAGGCGTAAAGTATGTAGTTCTGTTTTCAAATCTATGGTTTGATGTAAACTGATTTTGTGGGTACGCAACCCTTTCTAGGGTCAATGTCCCAGACAGTTTCTCTGCGGTTGCTACCCACGAAGGTAGCATTTAAGCGAAGGCTCAAGATGGCCTATTGCTTGTGGCCTAACAAAATAACTTGAACCTAATTCTTATCACGAGCGTCACCCAATTTCAATCACCAATATCCCTTCGAGGTGAATAAATAATTAAATAAATAAAGTAATTTTCATGAGAGCTCTTAACTTGACCATCCCTAAGAGGGGTTTACTAAGGTTTATCTCAACGGATGTGGAATTCAGTTAAAAGTTATCTTATTAAATTATCGATCCAAGAGGGATTACCCGCCCCTTGGATTTTTAACTTCCAAATGTCCCTTATTACTCCCCGACGATTTATAGGGACGATGCCACAGACGTCGTTAATGCAGCTTTATTAGGCGTTAAGTGCAGTAGTTCAACACGACGGCATTACCCGTAAGCGTGACCCAGAGGCACCATATATACCGAACGCTACTAGTTTTGGTTTTCCAACTTCCTTTATTTAGTTTTCTAACTACGAATAACAAAACGAAAGCGTAATTAATTGAAGTAACTACTTGTAGTATGATTTGCATAACAATGAAACTTGCATAATAGTAATTGCATGAAGATATAATTATTCTATAATTCGCATGCTATGATCCATTAATAAGAGCAATTAATCTATGAGGAATTTGCATGACGTAAGAAGGTTTAACGAGTCCCAAATAATGATTAAGTTTAAGCATTTGTATTAATGTAAGTTAGTCTCTAAGACCAATCAAGTGTCCCAACGATTCTTAATGGGTTGAGTAACTAAATTTTATAGGAAAATAGTCCACAAATTTAAAACTTACTAAGGCAATTTAATTGTGAGCTTGCTACATATTGCCCAATTTTATTTTATTTTATTTTCTAAATCGTAATACAATATCTTATAGCTAAATTAAATAAATAATAAAAAAAGGAATTTGTTATTCCTAAATGCCATTTCTATCAAATAAAATAATACAAAATTTTTTTTTTGAATAAATATTAATTTACATACAAAAAAAAATCTCCAATTTAAAATTTTCGACTTACAATTAAAAAAAAAACACAAAACGCAAGGAGCCTTTAATTAAATGAGTTTAATTGGGTAGTATGAGGGCGCGGGGTGGGGACCACGGGTCCCATCACCCCTGCGGCTCTGCATGCGCAGGTCCGCAGAGGTGAGGGGACCCGCGGGCCCCTCCGCACTACTGCGACAGTTACGACGTACTGTCCTTGCATGCCGACGCCTGCCTTGCGCGAAACGTCGGGCGTTACGGGGGTTTTAATAGGTTTTTTCTAAGTTTGAACGATCTCCATTTTTTTGTTGTTTATATATATTCGTATATATATATACGTTTTTATAATATTATTGTTATTACTTTTTTTTTTTAACAGGAGTATTGTATTTTAATTTATTGAGAATCACCCAGAGCAGGGTAGATAACAGGGAATGACAATGTGGCAGCTTGATATTCAGAGATAAAATACATTGAAGCAATAGCCAGAGAGGTTTTTTTTTCTTCATTTCCTTTATTCTTTACACAGGGAAGATTCGTTCACAGAGAAAGAAGATTCATTTCTTTTCACAGGGAAATTTCATTCACAGAGAGAGAAGATTTATTTATACACACAGGGAAGTTTCATTCAAAATAAACTAAAGATAATAATCTAATTTCTATTTACTCTGAAACTAATTTCTTATCAGAAAACAATGAATCTTATTTTCAAGAAAAAATGAATTTCATTCTACAAATCTGAAACAAATTTTCTTATCAAACAATGAATTCCATTCTAAAATCTGAAACTAATGCATCTTATTTTCAAAAGAAATGAATTTCATTCTACAAAATCTGAAACAAATTTTCTTATCAAAAAAAATGAATTTTATTCTCTAAAAATCTGAAACTAATCCCTTATTAAAAATTTAAACAATGAATCTCATTCTTTACAAAATCCAAAAACTAATTCCATATCAAGAAATTTAACAATGAATCTTATTAAAACCAGGATTCTCATTTTCTACAAAATCTAAACTAATTCTTTAACAAAATACAATTAAAATTTCATACTCATAATTAATCCAATCAAATCTAATCTACCATAAAAATGAGATGCATGAACTAAGTTGGAGGAACCTGGATGCTTGAAGATGGTGTGGAGTCTTCCTTGATCCTCCAATTTGAAGAAAAATCCTCCAACAAAATCCTAGCTGCCAATGAAGTGGACTACCAAAGAGAATTCAACTTGCAGAAATTTCTTATCAAGATTAGCTAGCTTTTCCTTTGAAACTTGTTCCCATTTTATAAAAGAAATCACAATTTCCCACTACCTATTTTTTTAATTTAAAAAAAGAGATTCTTCTCCCAATTTGGCCTCCATGCAAATTAATTAGGCTTAGTGGGAGGAGTTACATGCAAGGAGGTGGAGAAGCCTCTAGAAGCTTCTTATTCCTCCTACAACATGTGCCTTAATTTGGGTGAGGGAAATTAAATAACAATTTAAAATATATAAGCATTTTCCATGTGTGTGTGGTTTATTAATTCATTCCCTTACAATATTCATTCAATAATTCATCCAAAGAGTATAAATAAAGTTTTGTATTTTAAATCAAAAAAAGGTGATAAAGGAGGGTTGTGACATCCTCCCCCCCTTAAATCGGTGCATCGTCCCGATGCACTTATTAAATGCATTCAAAAGAGTTTACAGTTCATGTTCAAAACAAAAAGGGAAATAGCTGCTGCATCTCCTTAGTATCCTCCCAAGTGGCATTCTTCTCATCATACTGGTCCCATTGCACTTTGCACTGATCAACCTCTCTGTTGCGCAACTGGCACTGGCGCCTCTCCAAGATTCTGAATGGCTCTATCATTATTCCCCCCATTTCTTGGACCTGCAAGGCATCCCAATTCAAAATGTGTTTCTCATCAGGTACATATTTCTTAAGAAGAGATACATGGAAGACATCATGGATTCGGCTCAATTGGGGAGGCAAGGCCAACCGATAAGCAACTGGATTAATTCTTCCCAATATTTCAAAGGGTCTGACATAACGAGGTGCAAGCTTAGTCTTTTTCCCAAATCTTATGGAACTCTTGTGTGGCCTAACCCTTAGGAAGACTTTCTCTCCTACTTCAAACTCCCTTGGTGTTCTGTTTTTATCTGCATAACTTTTCTGCCTATCCGAGGCTTCCTTCAACCTTTGCCTAATTTCCTTAGTTTTCCTTTCCATTTCTCTCAACATATCTGGCCCAATAATCACTCTATCTTCAAGACTATCCCAACTCAAAGGTGTTCGACATGGTCTACCATACAAGGCTTCAAAAGGTGCCATTCCCAAAGATGTTTGATATGTATTATTGTAGGCAAACTCTACCAAAGGTAGGTACTCTTCCCATTTTCTCTGTTGGTCCATGCAGTACATACGAAGCAGGTCTTCCATAATCTGATTTGTCCTTTCTGTCTGACCGTCGGTTTCCGGGTGGTATGCGGTGCTAAAATTTAGTTGAGTCCCTAGAGCTGATTGAAGAGTGGTCCAAAACCTGGAGGTGAATCTTGCATCTCTGTCTGATATGATTTTCTCTGGTACTCCATGCAACCTAACTATCTCCTTAATGAAACGTCTAGCCAAGGTGGGTGCATCATCTGTCAGATTTCCTGGTATAAAGTGTGCCACCTTAGTGAGTTTGTCAATTACTACCATTATTGCATCATGCCTAGAAGGTGACATGGGTAGCCCTTGTACAAAATCCATGCTAATAACTTGCCACTTATGTTGGGGTACATCGTGCAATTGCAACAATCCAGCTGGGTGCCTATGTTCTGCCTTTACTCTTTGACACTCCAAACATTTAGCTACATACTTGACAATATCGCTCTTCAACCCTTGCCAAAAGTATAACTTCTTTAGATCTGCATAAAGTTTGTTAACTCCTGGGTGGCCTGAATAAGGGGCATTGTGAGCCTTCGATAAAACTACTTCCCTTAAATTCCCTGAATTAGGGACATAGATTATGTTATTGTATCTGAGTAGCCCATCTTCATCAAATGTATACCCTTCGACCTTAGGGTCGGTCGGGTTGTGTCTTATAGTTAATTTGACTTGCTCATACCATGGGTCATGTCCTTGTTCATCCATTACTTGCCTTTTGAAAGAGGTTTTGAAGGTTGCTATAGTCATCAAGTGTCTTCTCCTACTTAAGGCATCTGCCACCCTATTTTCTTTCCCCTTAATATATTCAATCTCAAAGTCATATTCACTTAGAAACTCTAACCACCTTCTTTGTCTGGCGTTTAAGTGAGGTTGGGTGAAGATGTATTTTAGTCCTTGGTTGTCCGACTTAAGCTCAAAGGGCTTTCCTAGTAAGAAGTGTCTCCACTTTTGCAGGGCATGCACAATTGCTGCCAACTCTAAGTCGTGGGGTGCATAGTTGACTTCATGAGTCTTTAGCTTCCTAGATTCATAAGCCACTACCCCTTCACCTTGGACAAGTACTCCTCCTAACCCTTCAATAGAAGCATCCGTTACAACTGTGAAGTGCCCATTTGGGTCTGGTACCTTTAGAATGGGTGCTGAAGTTAGTTTTCCCTTCAAGATTTGAAATGCCTTATCACTTTGCTCGGTCCATACAAACCTTTTGCCCTTCCTTTGCAACGAGGTGATGGGGTTTGCTATCTTAGAGAATCCTTCCACAAACCTCCTATAGTAGCCTGCTAGCCCCATAAAGCTTCTTACCTCTGAAACATTCTTAGGGATTGGCCATTCTACTATTGCCTTTATTTTATCTGGGTCGACTGCTATTCCATCCTTTGATATTATATGCCCAAGATAGTGAATCTTTTCCTCAAAGAAGGCACATTTGGACAATTTTCCATATAACTTATGTTCTCTCAATCTTTGCAAAACAATTTGTAGGTGCGCTAAATGTTCCTCTTCATTTCTAGAGTAAATCAATATGTCATCCAAAAATACCAAAACAAACTTATCCAAGTAGTCATGGAATACACTATTCATTAGGTTCATGAATGCAGCTGGGGCATTAGTTACTCCAAAAGGAACTACTGTGAATTCATAATGTCCATATCTCGTCCTGAAAGCTGTCTTCGGAATGTCTTCTTCCTTAATTCTGAGCTGATGATACCCTGACCGAAGGTCTATCTTGGAGAAAACTGCCGCTCCTTTCATTTGGTCAAAAAGGTCCTCTATGCGAGGTAAGGGATACCTATTCTTTATGGTAACTTTGTTCAACATCCTATAGTCGATGCATAGCCTTAAGGTTCCATCCTTCTTCTTAACAAATAAAACTGGCGCTCCCCATGGTGATACACTTGGCCTTATTAATCCCTTAGCTAAGAGTTCCTCTAATTGCATTTTGAGCTCTTGTAATTCGGTTGTGTTCATCCGGTAAGGTGCCTTTGATACTGGTTCAGCTCCTGGGAGTACTTCGATAGAAAAGTCAAACTTTCTCTTAGGGGGTAAACCGGGTAGTGCTTCTGGAAAAACATCCCTAAACTCCTTTAAGAAAGGGGTATTTTCAAATGTTGGTGTATTTTCCCCCTTTCCTTCATCAATTTCGACCATAAAGATTTGTCCTCCTCTTCTCCTTTCCTTCTTTAATTGCATTGCTGAGATAGTTTCTATATTAATGGGTTTAAACTTTCCTTGGATTTTGACCCTTTTCCCCCCATCATCCAAACATTCAACAATTTTGCTATAACAATCTACATTAGCTTGATGGTCTGCTAACCAACTCATTCCCATAATTACATCATATAATCGTAAGGGTGCCACATAGAGATCTACCCTTGTTTCGAACTCAGGGAATTGTACCCTTGCCCTTGGTAAACACTTGGTTACTTCTCTAGTTGCCTTATCCCCATATTGAACCGTCCATGATGACTCCATTTGATTAACTTTTAATGCATATTTGTTCACTAATTCAGGTGAGACAAAACATTCAGATGATCCAGTGTCAATTAGAATTGATATTGGTTGTTCAAATAGTGTACCTGTAGTTTCCACGGGAACATTCTGGTATCTCCTTCTTTGGTTCCTAACTGCTGCATGAATCCTCTGTTGGGGCCCTTGTTGGGGTTGATTGGCTCTAATTTGTCCTTGCATCCTGGGGCAATCTCTAGCAAAATGGTTTTCCCCGCACATAAAGCATCCGCCTGGAGGACCTCTCCTACCTTGATTTCTAGGGGGATCATTCCTTGTTTCATTTCCCCTGGGTGGATAAGTTATCCTGTTCTGCTGGTCATTCCTGTTATAGTTGCCTCTGTTATCATTGCCCCTGTTATTATTGCCCCTGTTATCATTGCCCCTGTTATTATTGCCCCTGTTATTATCATTCCCGTTCCTCTGATATTGATTAGGCGGTGGTCTCCTTTCGGAAGAGTTATTCCTTTGACCCTTGTTGAAATTAGTGTTTCCATTGAATTCTTGCTTCCTTTTGAATGAGTGATTCCCATTATAGTTTCGTCCTGCTAGTGTCTGAATCTTCCTCTCTTGCCTTAGGGACTTTTCAAGTACTTCATTCATATTTCTGGGTCCATGCATATCAACCTCTGCCCCTATGTTGGTATTCAGCCCCAAAATGAACTTCCTTGCTTGGCCTTCTTCATCCCTTTGGTACATAGGCACGTACTTAAGCAACTTGGCGAATTTATCCCAATATTGTTGAACGGATAGGGACCCTTGACGTAGGTTATGGAATTCTGTCACTTTCTCATCAAAGAATAATTGAGGGAGCCACCTATCTCGAAAATGGTGAACAAATTGATCCCATGTGATTGTATCCCTGTTATACCCATTTTGTTCCTTGGTGTTGGTCCACCAACTAGCCGCCTCCCCTGTGAGTTGATAGGAGCCCCATAAAGCCTTAGTTGTTTCGCTGAAATCTCTTAGCTCAAAATATTTCTCCATTTCATTTAGCCAATTCTCAGCCCCTTCACCAATCTGCCTCCCATCGAACTTAGGAGGGGTGATTTTCTTCAAATCCTTGGAGAGTTCTAATATGTTATTTTCCTTTCCATTACCCATCACATTTCCTTGATTGCTACCAGGGTTTCCATTCTCGGTACCACTTCTATTCTCATAGTCATTTTGCCTTTCCCTGAGGTCCTGCAGTGATTGTTCCAGGAAGTTGATTTTATCTCTTTGTTCGGTTAGAAGGTCGATTATAGCTTGGACCCCATCTCCATTATTCCCTAGGTTGTGTTGAGCCTCTTCATGGTCTTCCTCATGGTTCCCTTCATGGTTTTCCTCATGGTTTTCCTCATGGTTTTCCTCATGGTTTTCCTCCCTTTGACTCCTAGTACGTCTTCCATTACCCATTCCTATTCCTCTTCCTCTTCCTCTTCCCCTTCCTCTTCCTCTTCCTCTTCCTCTTCCTCTTGCCATTCTAGGTTTTACCTGAAAGTTAAATTATGTAGTTAGTTTTCTTTTTGTGGAATAAAATTTAATTTCTATTATTGTAAAACATTCCCTTAGTTGAATAAATTGAAGTGAGCACAAGGCCTAGATTTGAACCTTTGCTCTGATACCACATGTAACAACCACCATAATTCATCCAACAAAATTGAGTATATATATATTTTTTTTCTTTATTATGTTTTATTCAATTGCATACTCTGGGCATCCATCCAAATAGGATTGGGCATTCATCCATTCGGGATGAGCTCCTAACCATACGGGTTGGCAATTGTCCATACGGGACGTAAATTTCATCTATCCAATACGGGATAGGCATCTACCCATACGAGGTAGGCATCCATCCAAACGGGATAGGAGGTGCTCTGGCCAGAGACTTAGACTCATCGGGACCATTCGGGTCCTGAGCCACTCACTAAGTACTACATTCTTCTAACAAGAATGCACCGAGGTCGCCGTCCTTAGGAGTAATAAGAAAATAAGACAAGCTTGAATTCCGCCTCGAAATTTGGCTTAAAGCCTCGGGAAGTCAAGCGAATCCATACGGGATTCCTTCCGAGTATGCATTGAATTGAGTTTGATTATCTTATCTTTCGATTAGGATTCTTACTCAACCAAGCCTAGACCCCACCCACGAACGCCTGAGTACGAGGGACAACTCCGTCCCAAGACTGCCTACATACCCGCTTCGGCACGGGATCAAGGCGTAAAGTATGTAGTTCTGTTTTCAAATCTATGGTTTGATGTAAACTGATTTTGTGGGTACGCAACCCTTTCTAGGGTCAGTGTCCCAGACAGTTTCTCTGCGGTTGCTACCCACGAAGGTAGCATTTAAGCGAAGGCTCAAGATGGCCTATTGCTTATGGCCTAACAAAATAACTTGAACCTAATTCTTATCACGAGCGTCACCCAATTTCAATCACCAATATCCCTTCGAGGTGAATAAATAATTAAATAAATAAAGTAATTTTCATGAGAGCTCTTAACTTGACCATCCCTAAGAGGGTTTTACTAAGGTTTATCTCAACGGATGTGGAATTCAGTTAAAAGTTATCTTATTAAATTATCGATCCAAGAGGGATTACCCGCCCCTTGGATTTTTAACTTCCAAATGTCCCTTATTACTCCCCGACGATTTATAGGGACGATGCCACAGACGTCGTTAATGCAGCTTTATTAGGCGTTAAGTGCAGTAGTTCAACACGACGGCATTACCCGTAAGCGTGACCCAGAGGCACCATATATACCGAACGCTGCTAGTTTTGGTTTTCCAACTTCCTTTATTTAGTTTTCTAACTACGAATAACAAAACGAAAGCGTAATTAATTGAAGTAACTACTTGTAGTATGATTTGCATAACAATGAAACTTGCATAATAGTAATTGCATGAAGATATAATTATTCTATAATTCGCATGCTATGATCCATTAATAAGAGCAATTAATCTATGAGGAATTTGCATGACGTAAGAAGGTTTAACGAGTCCCAAATAATGATTAAGTTTAAGCATTTGTATTAATGTAAGTTAGTCTCTAAGACCAATCAAGTGTCCCAACGATTCTTAATGGGTTGAGTAACTAAATTTTATAGGAAAATAGTCCACAAATTTAAAACTTACTAAGGCAATTTAATTGTGAGCTTGCTACATATTGCCCAATTTTATTTTATTTTATTTTCTAAATCGTAATACAATATCTTATAGCTAAATTAAATAAATAATTAAAAAAAGGAATTTGTTATTCCTAAATGCCATTTCTATCAAATAAAATAATACAAAAAATTTTTTTTGAATAAATATTAATTTACATACAAAAAAAAATCTCCAATTTAAAATTTTCGACTTACAATTAAAAAAAAACACAAAACGCAAGGAGCCTTTAATTAAATGAGTTTAATTGGGTAGTATGAGGGCGCGGGGTGGGGACCACGGGTCCCATCACCCCTGCGGCTCTGCATGCGTAGGTCCGCAGAGGTGAGGGGACCCGCGGGCCCCTCCGCACTACTGCGACAGTTACGACGTACTGTCCTTGCATGCCGACGCCTGCCTTGCGCGAAACGCCGGGCGTTACGGGGGTTTTAATAGGTTTTTTCTAAGTTTGAACGATCTCCATTTTTTTGTTGTTTATATATATTCGTATATATATATATATATATATATATATATATATATATATATATATATATATATATACGTTTTTATAATATTATTGTTATTACTTTTTTTTTTTAACAGGAGTATTGTATTTTAATTTATTGAGAATCACCCAGAGCAGGGTAGATAACAGGGAATGACAATGTGGCAGCTTGATATTCAGAGATAAAATACATTGAAGCAATAGCCAGAGAGGTTTTTTTTTCTTCATTTCCTTTATTCTTTACACAGGGAAGATTCGTTCACAGAGAAAGAAGATTCATTTCTTTTCACAGGGAAATTTCATTCACAGAGAGAGAAGATTTATTTATACACATAGGGAAGTTTCATTCAAAATAAACTAAAGATAATAATCTAATTTCTATTTACTCTGAAACTAATTTCTTATCAGAAAACAATGAATCTTATTTTCAAGAAAAAATGAATTTCATTCTACAAATCTGAAACAAATTTTCTTATCAAACAATGAATTCCATTCTAAAATCTGAAACTAATGCATCTTATTTTCAAAAGAAATGAATTTCATTCTACAAAATCTGAAACAAATTTTCTTATCAAAAAAAATGAATTTTATTCTCTAAAAATCTGAAACTAATCCCTTATTAAAAATTTAAACAATGAATCTCATTCTTTACAAAATCCAAAAACTAATTCCATATCAAGAAATTTAACAATGAATCTTATTAAAACCAGGATTCTCATTTTCTACAAAATCTAAACTAATTCTTTAACAAAATACAATTAAAATTTCATACTCATAATTAATCCAATCAAATCTAATCTACCATAAAAATGAGATGCATGAACTAAGTTGGAGGAACCTGGATGCTTGAAGATGGTGTGGAGTCTTCCTTGATCCTCCAATTTGAAGAAAAATCCTCCAACAAAATCCTAGCTGCCAATGAAGTGGACTACCAAAGAGAATTCAACTTGCAGAAATTTCTTATCAAGATTAGCTAGCTTTTCCTTTGAAACTTGTTCCCATTTTATAAAAGAAATCACAATTTCCCACTACCTATTTTTTTAATTTAAAAAAAGAGATTCTTCTCCCAATTTGGCCTCCATGCAAATTAATTAGGCTTAGTGGGAGGAGTTACATGCAAGGAGGTGGAGAAGCCTCTAGAAGCTTCTTATTCCTCCTACAACATGTGCCTTAATTTGGGTGAGGGAAATTAAATAACAATTTAAAATATATAAGCATTTTCCATGTGTGTGTGGTTTATTAATTCATTCCCTTACAATATTCATTCAATAATTCATCCAAAGAGTATAAATAAAGTTTTGTATTTTAAATCAAAAAAAGGTGATAAAGGAGGGTTGTGACAATTACTTTAACAATCCAACGAAATCTACAGCTAGACATAATGAGATAACTTTTGAAATTTCATTTTTCAACCTACAAGACTCCAACATACAGGTATGTCATTGAAGAAAACAACAAGAGTTACACAAAAATAAAACCAATAATGGAAATGAGAATGGCTTACTTTTCCATTACATAGTGCATAACCAACTCCTACAAAGCTATCATTTGCAAGACACATAAATGATTTCCATTAAAACATAAAATACAAATGAGGTCTTTCTCTTTTATCACACAATAACATTTTCTACAACAGAAACTGAAAGGTTCATTATATTACCATTAACAAAATATACAACACAATGGGAAAAACACAAGGACCAACTTTCTCTTCCCTTACATTATGTGTAGCATCATCAACACTCGGGAACTACCATTTTTGAGACAAAAATATGATTTATTTTGTTTTTATTAAAATAACTAATCAAAACAACAAAATGAGGTCTTGCTCACCTCCCATCCATAATGGCATGATGAGACCTCGCGAGTCCTAGCCATACCTCCGAGCAAGTAAAGCCATTGTCCACTATTTTGATCTATGGTGAGGACTATCTTTCTAAAATAAATTCATTCTTGTTACAAAAACCTTTCTAGCAACTTCTCCAAACAAACTTCTTTGAGTAACCATACATAAACAATAAATTTGCAGTGGACTGATCATGAGAAGGATATGAAGACTTATCTCTATAAAAGCTCAATCTTGACCTTGCAACTCCTTATGTAGAATCTTTGTTTCCTTTTTCCTCTACATATTCCACCTTCTTCCATAATAAAAAGTTCTCCAAGAGGAGAAGTGGGTAATGCCCTCTCTAGCTTCTTACTAAAACATAAATGGGTCTCCACCCTACACCACTTTCTCTCATTTACGCTAACTCACCACTTCCAAACAAGTGGGATTTTGAAGGGTCACATCAAGCTTAGAGGACACTATCACATGTTCTAAAGGTCCCTAACCCCAAGGTATTGACCTTAGGGGTCTATTTTTGCACCAAAACCAATAAAATTGACCACACAACACCTTTTTGAAACCTACATAAAGACCCATTCGAGTTTTGGCTTTGCCCAAAAGGTTTTCAAACTCAAATCTCCTCTCTAACCACATGACCTGAAGTTGTATGCCCTCTCAACACATTTAAAATTGACTCTAAATAAGATAAATATATTTCTTCATCCATTTCTATGCAAAATAGGTTACCCTTCTAACACCTTCACAAGATATTTGATTTGGAGTAATCCTCTTTTCTTCCTTATATTGTACACCATCTATCCTGCATTACCCAACCACAAGCACAATTAGATCATTATAATATTGCATATAAATTGTTGTCCAAATTCCCAATAATTTTTACTTGTGAATTATTTAAACATCATTTCTAAGCAAAACCATTTTAAATCATCATTTCATATGCACATATGCAATTGTTAGTTATCAATAATCAAATCCATACATTGGAAACTTAGATGTTAATACTATTTAACTTTCATCATAATTAGAGCGATGCATTAAAAAAAAACACAACTAATAGAGTGGCATAACTTCCATTCTACCACCATTTTAGTTTAACTGTGATTTTTTGTATTAACGGTGTGGGGTCTTATAAGTACGAAGTAAGGAAGAGATTATGGTCGAGATTTTCTCTACAACAAGTAATTAACCATGAGACTTCCCATCAATGTGTCTAAGGTATAGGAAGAAACAAGGGAGGATGTTTTAGATCTTGAATTTAATAAGAAGGTTCAAGGGCAATCGATTCCTGAGATTGACTGGGACAAAAGGGAAGATGAAAACATTCAGGCCAGGACATTCAATGTTATAAGGAGAACTAAAAAATGGTCAAGGGACCAAAAATTTAGAAAAGGATCACTCATGCCTTCCCATGAACTAACAGTTGGTTTGCATGTTGCGACTCAACTTCCTATTTCTACCTCTAACAAGATTGTTGATGTTGCAGGTGATACAAAGCCAATTGTTGAAGAAATTCAACCCAAAAGATCAAAAAGGTCCCCGTTGAGGTCTTCAGCAGTCTGAGTGACTCTTTCAAGAAGCAAGAAGAAGAGCAGAGAGCCAGCATTGAACCAAATTGTTGTAGACCTGGATCCGAGTGAGTAAGTTGAAGTGATAATGGATCAACAGGAATTGAATAACCCTCCAGTACATGATGTGGATACAGGTAAAGAACCAGAAGGTGAGCCGAATCCAATGAACACCCTAACTATTGTTGATTCCTCGAGTGCTCAGACAACTCCTCCGTCCAAAGAACCTTCAAGCACTCTGCGATGGTTAGGGGCTTCCATTGGGAAGAAAAACAGTGTTGTCCCAATCGTAATTCTCGTGGAAGATATGGTGAGCAAGTGCCTCGGAAAAAGTGTCTAAGCCAAAGAAACTCAAAAAATAGACAATGGTGGAGGTAGACAAGGCTACAGGTCATTTGACAGCTAAGATAGTTAAACCTATCTTAGGCAAAGACTTGGAGAAAGCCATTGAAGATGTCTTCACTTTGGAGAAAATCAATTTGGGAGTTGCTTCACGGGCGGTTGATGTGAAACACTTGGAATCCTCCACAAAGAGGATGATTTCTAGGTCATGGAAAGATGAAAAAGATAACAAGGAGCTGAAACAGATCATCACCCAAATGGTTGAATACATTAATGTCATACACCATCCAAGCCCTCAACCCCTGTCACAAACGACACTATCCTTTAATCCCAAATCTCCGGTGAACCAAAAGATGTTAGATCAGGTTCAGAGGAACAAAATGGTGGCAGAGATTTTCAATGAATGGCTTGACCTCATAATACAGCAAGGTTCAGATTATATTGTCAGTTTGGTAAAAGTGTATGAAGATTTTGTAATCATAAGTAAGGAATTGGAACTAGAAGTTGTTGCTTGGGAAAAGGAAAGGACTAAATGGGTGGCATTAATTATGCAAATGAACGATGTGCAAAAATTTGATGTAATGAAGTTCTTAGCTGAGAAACCTATGGAGAGTTTGGATGACAATGTGCTTTATGTGTCGAGGAAAAATGTAGAGTGGTGAAATTCAATCATCAAGCAAGTCCATGAGGAATCTACAAGGTTGCAGGGTTGATAGATCTTATTGACACAATGTAGAAAGATCTTAAGTGTATTGACATCCAACTCATGAAGGAAGATGCTTATACAATTTAAGTTGTTGCAGACATGGCGAAAATATTTAAGAAAAGAATATAGCTCATCAGGGAAACAAAGTCCTTGACTATAGATGATTTCTCAAAGGTGGCTAGAATAGAGTCAATGCTCACAGTTTGCTCTGACCATCTAGAGACGCGTAAAGCTAAGGTGTTGTAGGTAAATATGGATAAGGAGGTCTGGAAACAACGCATCTTACATATTGGTCTCACGTATTCAAGTCATCTTGAACTTCTCAGCAGCACATCTGGAGTGGCGTAATGTGCGCAATTCCATGACAAAGCTGGATAAATCAGTGACCTCCTTTGCCATGATGGAGTCTTGATCAGCTAATGGATGAGTTGTCAGCCAATCTACGGTTGTTGTTTATTTAGTTTCATTTGTTTTCAAGTAAACGGTTTCTTTAACTCTAGGTTAGAGTTAAAAGTTTAGTTATGATGTAACAAACTGCTGGCCTGGGGACTATTTATGTAAGTAAGTAAGTTTAAGTGATGGTCCGAAAAACAGTGACTCGGAGGAACAGATCTATTTTCTTTGAAATTCTCAAAAACTGATATTTATGGTGTTTTGAATAAAATTTTATTGTGTGCAATCTTAAAATCTGTGTATTTGAAGAATTGGCAATCTCAGTTGGGATATTTGCTGATGTGCAAAAATATCATTTCATTACCAGTTATTTATGTGTTTCTGAATTCATTGATTTCATTACTTATAAAGAAATTCATTGTTGTTTAAGTGGTACTGATCCCCCTTGTCCTGTGAGGCATGAGTGAGAATCGATCAACATTTATATTGCTCTGAGTTTGCTTTGTCTTGGGTTTATGGAATGAACATGTGTGGAAGTAGAAGTCTGTGAGCTCTACATTTGAAATAAATTTTTATGATATTCTTTTCAGTTTTCATAGCATTATTTTGTGTTGATGAATGAATGTGAAAGCCTTTTGCACTTTCTGATGAAAAGTGTATTCATTTCTAAATTTTCAGCATAAAAAATCATTGTAAATCACTCAAACAGTTGCCCTCTAATACAGAGGATGAACCTTAAATCGGTACACCCAACTGTTGGTTCATTTGTTTTCCTCTCATAAAGGGGTGTGCAAGAGTCATATTGTAATTCAAATATAATTTAAAGAAAGGGGCAAATCTGTTAACCAACAATATGTATTTCAATTAACACAACCTCCCTAACCAAATCAATAACCATGAGTCATGACTTCCTAACTTGCCATGATTTTCACTTCAACTAACAGTTCGGTTTTAACAGTCCCTAGCAACTATTTTTTCCATTCACCATTTGGTGATTACAAAGCATACTATTAAACATGCAAGTCGGTTTCCCTATACAAATCAACTCCTTCAACATTTCAATAATTCGAAGTTTCAATGCATGTAATTTGGCAAGT